>NW_026578207.1:0-23965 GCF_029603195.1 Condylostylus longicornis
AAATTCAGCTACTTCAAGATTGAAAAATCACGCAAATCAAATCAAACTACATCAAAGTTAGCAGCGCGTGGTTTCGATCCACGGACCTAGGGGTTATGAGACCCCCACTCTTCCACTGACCTGCGCTGCTCTCTATTTCAGTATTTTGAAAACTATCGCATATTAAATTCAGCTACTTCAAGATTGAAAAATCACCCAAATCAAATCAAACTACATCAAAGTTAGCAGCGCGTGGTTTCGATCCACGGACCTGGGGGTTATGAGCCCCCCACTCTTCCACTGACTTGCGCTGCTCGCATATTAAATTCAGCTACTCCAAGATTGAAAAATCACGCAAATCAAATCATCAAAGTTAGCAGTGCGTGGTTTCAATCCACGGACCTGGTTAATAAAATTGCACGCAAATCAAACTACATCAAAGTTAGCAGCGCTTGGTTTCGATCCACAGACCTGGGGATGATGAGCCCCCCACTCTTCCACTGAGCTACGCTGCTCTCTATTTCAGTATTTTGAAAACTATCGCATATTAAATTCAGCTACTTCAAGATTGAAAAATCTCGCAAATCAAATCAAACTACATCAAAGTTAGCAGCGCGTGGTTTCAATCCACGGACTATGAGCCCCCCACTCTTCCACTGACCTGCACTCAGTATTTTGAAAACTATCGCATATTAAATTCAGCTACTTCAAGATTGAAAAATCACGCAAATCAACTACATCAAAGTTAGCAGCGCGTGGTTTCGATCCACGGACCTGGGGGTTATGCCTCCACTCTTCCACTGACCTGCGCTGCTCTCTATTTCAGCATTTTGAAAACTATCGCATATTAAATTCAGCTACTTCAAGATTGAAAAATCACGCAAATCAAATCAAACTATATCAAAGTTAGCAGCGCGTGGTTTCGATCCACGGACCTGGGGGTTATGAGCCCCCCACTCTTCCACTGAGCTACGCTGCTCTCTATTTCAGTATTTTGAAAACTATCGCATATTAAATTCAGCTACTTCAAGATTGAAAAATCACGCAAATCAAATCAAACTACATCAAAGTTAGCAGTGCGTGGTTTCAAACCAGGTCCGCAGCGCGTGGTTTCGATCCACGGACCTGGGGGTTATGAGCCCCCCACTCTTCCACTGAGCTACGCTGCTCTCTATTTCAGTATTTTGAAAACTATCGCATATTAAATTCAGCTACTTCAAGATTGAAAAATCACGCAAATCAAATCAAACTACATCAAAGTTAGCAGTGCGTGGTTTCAATCCACGGACCTGGTTAATAAAATTGCACGCAAATCAAACTACATCAAAGTTAGCAGCGCGTGGTTTCGATCCACGGACCTGGGGGTTATGAGCCCCCCACTCTTCCACTGAGCTACGCTGCTCTCTATTTCAGTATTTTAAAAACTATCGCATATTAAATTCAGCTACTTCAAGATTGAAAAATCACGCAAATCAAATCAAACTACATCAAAGTTAGCAGCGCGTGGTTTCAATCCACGGACCTGGGGGTTATGAGCCCCCCACTCTTCCACTGACCTGCACTGCTCTCTATTTCAGTATTTTAAAAACTATCGCATATTAAATTCAGCTACTTCAAGATTGAAAAATCACGCAAATCAAATCAAACTACATCAAAGTTAGCAGCGCGTGGTTTCGATCCACGGACCTAGGGGTTATGAGACCCCCACTCTTCCACTGACCTGCGCTGCTCTCTATTTCAGTATTTTGAAAACTATCGCATATTAAATTCAGCTACTTCAAGATTGAAAAATCAGCAATCATCAAAGTTAGCAGTGCGTGGTTTCAATCCACGGACCTGGTTAATAAAATTGCACGCAAATCAAACTACATCAAAGTTAGCAGCGCGTGGTTTCGATCCACGGACCTGGGGGTTATGAGCCCCCCACTCTTCCACTGAGCTACGCTGCTCTCTATTTCAGTATTTTGAAAACTATCGCATATTAAATTCAGCTACTTCAAGATTGAAAAATCACGCAAATCAATCAAACTACATCAAAGTTTAGCAGCGCGTGGTTTAAATCCACGGACCTGGTTAATAAAATTGCACGCAAATCAAACCACATCAAAGTTAGCAACGCGTGGTTTCGATCCACGGACCTGGGGGTTATGAGCCCCCCACTCTTCCACTGACCTGCGCTGCTCTCTATTTCGAAAACTACCGCATATTAAATTCAGCTACTCCAAGATTGAAAAATCACGCAAATCAAACTACATTAAAGTTAGCAGTGATTTCGATCCACGGACCTGGGGGTTATGAGCCCCCACTCTTCCACTGAGCTACACTGCTCTCTATTTCGAAAACTACCGCATATTAAATTCAGCTATTCCAAGATTGAAAAATCACGCAAATCAAATCATCAAGTTAGCAGCGCGTGGTTTCAATCCACGGACCTGGTTAATAAAATTGCACGCACATCAAACCACATCAAAGTTAGCAACGCGTGGTTTCGATCCACGGACCTGGGGGTTATGCCTCCACTCTTCCACTGACCTGCGCTGCTCTCTATTTCAGTATTTTGAAAACTATCGCATATTAAATTCAGCTACTTCAAGATTGAAAAATCACGCAAATCAAATCAAACTATATCAAAGTTAGCAGCGCGTGGTTTCGATCCACGGACCTGGGGGTTATGAGCCCCCCACTCTTCCACTGAGCTACGCTGCTCTCTATTTCAGTATTTTAAAAACTATCGCATATTAAATTCAGCTACTTCAAGATTGAAAAATCACGCAAATCAAATCAAACTACATCAAAGTTAGCAGCGCGTGGTTTCAATCCACGGACCTGGGGTTATGAGCCCCCCACTCTTCCACTGACCTGCACTGCTCTCTATTTCAGTATTTTAAAAACTATCGCATATTAAATTCAGCTACTTCAAGATTGAAAAATCACGCAAATCAAATCAAACTACATCAAAGTTAGCAGCGCGTGGTTTCGATCCACGGACCTAGGGGTTATGAGACCCCCACTCTTCCACTGACCTGCGCTGCTCTCTATTTCAGTATTTTGAAAACTATCGCATATTAAATTCAGCTACTTCAAGATTGAAAAATCAGCAATCATCAAAGTTAGCAGTGCGTGGTTTCAATCCACGGACCTGGTTAATAAAATTGCACGCAAATCAAACTACATCAAAGTTAGCAGCGCGTGGTTTCGATCCACGGACCTGGGGGTTATGAGCCCCCCACTCTTCCACTGAGCTACGCTGCTCTCTATTTCAGTATTTTGAAAACTATCGCATATTAAATTCAGCTACTTCAAGATTGAAAAATCACGCAAATCAATCAAACTACATCAAAGTTAGCAGCGCGTGGTTTAAATCCACGGACCTGGTTAATAAAATTGCACGCAAATCAAACCACATCAAAGTTAGCAACGCGTGGTTTCGATCCACGGACCTGGGGGTTATGAGCCCCCCACTCTTCCACTGACCTGCGCTGCTCTCTATTTCGAAAACTACCGCATATTAAATTCAGCTACTCCAAGATTGAAAAATCACGCAAATCAAACTACATTAAAGTTAGCAGTGATTTCGATCCACGGACCTGGGGGTTATGAGCCCCCCACTCTTCCACTGAGCTACACTGCTCTCTATTTCGAAAACTACCGCATATTAAATTCAGCTATTCCAAGATTGAAAAATCACGCAAATCAAATCATCAAAGTTAGCAGCGCGTGGTTTCAATCCACGGACCTGGTTAATAAAATTGCACGCACATCAAACCACATCAAAGTTAGCAACGCGTGGTTTCGATCCACGGACCTGGGGGTTATGCCTCCACTCTTCCACTGACCTGCGCTGCTCTCTATTTCAGTATTTTGAAAACTATCGCATATTAAATTCAGCTACTTCAAGATTGAAAAATCACGCAAATCAAATCAAACTATATCAAAGTTAGCAGCGCGTGGTTTCGATCCACGGACCTGGGGGTTATGAGCCCCCCACTCTTCCACTGAGCTACGCTGCTCTCTATTTCAGTATTTTGAAAACTATCGCATATTAAATTCAGCTACTTCAAGATTGAAAAATCACGCAAATCAAATCAAACTACATCAAAGTTAGCAGCGCGTGGTTTCGATCCACGGACCTGGGGGTTATGAGCCCCCCCACTCTTCCACTGACCTGCGCTGCTCGCATATTAAATTCAGCTACTCCAAGATTGAAAAATCACGCAAATCAAATCATCAAAGTTAGCAGTGCGTGGTTTCAATCCACGGACCTGGTTAATAAAATTGCACGCAAATCAAACTACATCAAAGTTAGCAGCGCGTGGTTTCGATCCACGGACCTGGGGATTATGAACCCCCCACTCTTCCACTGACCTGCGCTGCTCTCTATTTCGAAAACTACCGCATATTAAATTCAGCTACTCCAAGATTGAAAAAATCACGCAAATCAAATCATCAAAGTTAGCAGCGCGTGGTTTCAATCCACGGACCTGGTTAATAAAATTGCACGCAAATCAAACCACATCAAAGTTAGCAACGCGTGGTTTCGATCCACAGACCTGGGGGTTATGAGCCTCACACTCTTCCACTGAGCTACGCTGCTCTCTATTTCAGTATTTTGAAAACTATCGCATATTAAATTCAGCTACTTCAAGATTGAAAAATCACGCAAATCAAATCAAACTATATCAAAGTTAGCAGCGCGTGGTTTCGATCCCACGACCTGGGGGTTATGAGCCCCCCACTCTTCCACTGAGCTACGCTGCTCTCTATTTCAGTATTTTGAAAACTATCGCATATTAAATTCAGCTACTTCAAGATTGAAAAATCACGCAAATCAAATCAAACTACATCAAAGTTAGCAGCGCGTGGTTTCGATCCACGGACCTGGGGGTTATGAGCCCCCCACTCTTCCACTGACCTGCGCTGCTCTCTATTTCAGTATTTTGAAAACTATCGCATATTAAATTCAGCTACTTCAAGATTGAAAAATCACGCAAATCAAATCAAACTACATCAAGCGCATGGTTTCGATCCACAGACCTAGGGGTTATGAGCCCCCCACTCTTCCACTGACCTGCGCTGCTCTCTATTTCAGTATTTGAAAACTATCGCATATTAAATTCAGCAAATCAAATCATCAAAGTTAGCAGTGCGTGGTTTCAATCCACGGACCTAGTTAATAAAATTCCACTGACCTGCGCTGCTCTCTATTTCAGTATTTTGAAAACTATCGCATATTAAATTCAGCTACTTCAAGATTGAAAAATCAGCAAATCAAATCATCAAAGTTAGCAGTGCGTGGTTTCAATCCACGGACCTAGTTAATAAAATTGCACGCAAATCAAACCACATCAAAGTTAGCAGCGCGTGGTTTCGATCCACGGACCTGGGGGTTATAAGCCTTCCACTCTTACACTGAGCTACGCTGCTCTCTATTTCAGTATTTTGAAAACTATCGCATATTAAATTCAGCTACTTCAAGATTGAAAAATCACGCAAATCAAATCAAACTACATCAAAGTTAGCAGCGCCTGGTTTCAATCCACGGACCTGGGGGTTATGAGCCCCCCACTCTTCCACTGACCTGCGCTGCTCTCTATTTCAATATTTTAAAAACTATCGCATATTAAATTCAGCTACTTCAAGATTGAAAAATCACGCAAATCAAATCAAACTACATCAAAGTTAGCAGCGCGTGGTTTCGATCCACAGACCTGGGGGTTATGAGCCCCCCACTCTTCCACTGACCTGCGCTGCTCTCTATATATTTCAGTATTTTGAAAACTATCGCATATTAAATTCAGCTACTTCAAGATTGAAAAATCCGCAAATCAAATCATCAAAGTTAGCAGTGCGTGGTTTCAATCCACGGACCTAGTTAATAAAATTGCACGCAAATCAAACCACATCAAAGTTAGCAGCGCGTGGTTTCGATCCACGGACCTGGGGGTTATAAACCTTCCACTCTTACACTGAGCTACACTGCTTTCTATTTCAGTATTTTGAAAACTATCGCATATTAAATTCAGCTACTTCAAGATTGAAAAATCACGCAAATCAAATCATCAAAGTTAGCAGTGTGTGGTTTCAATCCACGGACCTGGTTAATAAAATTGCACGCAAATCAAACTACATCAAAGTTAGCAGCGCGTGGTTTCAATCCACGAACCTGGGGGTTATAAGCCCCCCACTCTTCCACTGAGCTACGCTACTCTCTATTTCAGTATTTTGAAAACTATCGCATATTAAATTCAGCTACTTCAAGATTGAAAAATCACGCAAATCAAATCAAACTACATCAAAGTTAGCAGCGCGTGGTTTCGATCCACGGACCTGGGGGTTATGAACCCCCCACTCTTCCACTGACCTGCGCTGCTCTCTATTTCAGTATTTTGAAAACTATCGCATATTAAATTCAGCTATTTCAAGATAAATCACGCAAATCAAATCAAACTACATCAAAGTTAGCAGCGCGTGGTTTCGATCCACGGACCTAGGGGTTATGAGCCCCCCACTCTTCCACTGACCTGCGCTGCTCTCTATTTCAGTATTTTGAAAACTATCGCATATTAAATTCAGCTACTCCAAGATTGAAAAATCACGCAAATCAAATCATCAAAGTTAGCAGTGCGTGGTTTCAATCCACGGACCTAGTTAATAAAATTGCACGCAAATCAAACCACATCAAAGTTAGCAGCGTGTGGTTTCGATCCACGGACATGGGGGTTATGAGCCTTCCACTCTTCCACTGAGCTACGCTGCTCTCTATTTCAGTATTTTGAAAACTATCGCATATTAAATTCAGCTACTTCAAGATTGAAAAATCACACAAATCAAATCATCAAAGTTAGCAGTGTGTGGTTTCAATCCACGGACCTGGTTAATAAAATTGCACGCAAATCAAACTACATCAAAGTTAGCAGCGCGTGGTTTCGATCCACGGACCTGGGGGTTATGAACCCCCACTCTTCCACTGACCTGCGCTGCTCTCTATTTCAGTATTTTGAAAACTATCGCATATTAAATTCAGCTACTTCAAGATTGAAAAATCAGCAAATCAAATCATCAAAGTTAGCAGTGCGTGGTTTCGATCCACGAACCTGGGGGTTATAAGCCTTTCACTCTTCCACTGAGCTACGCTGCTCTCCATTTCAATATTTTGAAAACTATCGCATATTAAATTCAGCTACTTCAAGATTGAAAAATCACGCAAATCAAATCAAACTACATCAAAGTTAGCAGCGCGTAGTTTCGATAGGGGTTATAAGCCCCCCACTCTTCCACTGACCTGCACTGCTCTCTATTTCAGTATTTTGAAAACTATCGCATATTAAATTCAGCTACTCCAAGATTGAAAAATCACACAAATCAAATCATCAAAGTTAGCAGTGCGTGGTTTCAATCCACGGACCTGGTTAATAAAATTGCACGCAAATCAAACTACATCAAAGTTAGCAGCACGTGGTTTCAATCCACGGACCTGGGGGTTATAAGCCCCCCACTCTTCCACTGAGCTACGCTGCTCTCTATTTCGAAAACTACCGCATATTAAATTCAGCTACTCCAAGATTGAAAAATCACACAGATCAAATCATCAAAGTTAGCAGCGCGTGGTTTCAATCCACGGACCTGGTAAATTGCACGCAAATCAAACTACATCAAAGTTAACAGCGCGTGGTTTCGATCCACAGACCTGGGGGTTATGAGCCCCCCACTCTTCCACTGAGCTACGTTGCTCTCTATTTCAGTATTTTGAAAACTATCGCATATTAAATTCAGCTACTTCAAGATTGAAAAATCAGCAAATCAAATCATCAAAGTTAGCAGTGCGTGGTTTCGATCCACGAACCTGGGGGTTATAAGCCTTTCACTCTTCCACTGAGCTACGCTGCTCTCCATTTCAATATTTTGAAAACTATCGCATATTAAATTCAGCTACTTCAAGATTGAAAAATCACGCAAATCAAATCAAACTACATCAAAGTTAGCAGCGCGTAGTTTCGATAGGGGTTATAAGCCCCCCACTCTTCCACTGACCTGCACTGCTCTCTATTTCAGTATTTTGAAAACTATCGCATATTAAATTCAGCTACTCCAAGATTGAAAAATCACGCAAATCAAACTACATCAAAGTTAGCAGCGCGTAGTTTCGATAGGGGTTATAAGCCCCCTACTCTTCCACTGACCTGCACTGCTCTCTATTTCAGTATTTTGAAAACTATCGCATATTAAATTCAGCTACTCCAAGATTGAAAAATCACACAAATCAAATCATCAAAGTTAGCAGTGCGTGGTTTCAATCCACGGACCTGGTTAATAAAATTGCACGCAAATCAAACTACATCAAAGTTAGCAGCACGTGGTTTCAATCCACGGACCTGGGGGTTATAAGCCCCCCACTCTTCCACTGAGCTACGCTGCTCTCTATTTCGAAAACTACCGCATATTAAATTCAGCTACTCCAAGATTGAAAAATCACACAGATCAAATCATCAAAGTTAGCAGCGCGTGGTTTCAATCCACGGACCTGGTAAATTGCACGCAAATCAAACTACATCAAAGTTAACAGCGCGTGGTTTCGATCCACAGACCTGGGGGTTATGAGCCCCCCACTCTTCCACTGAGCTACGTTGCTCTCTATTTCAGTATTTTGAAAACTATCGCATATTAAATTCAGCTACTCCAAGATTGAAAAATCGCGCAAATCAAATCAAACTATATCAAAGTTAGCAGCGCATGGTTTCGATCCACAGACCTGGGGGTTATGAGCCCCCCACTCTTCCACTGAGCTACGCTGCTCTCTATTTCAGTATTTTAAATTCAGCTACTCCAAGATTGAAAAATCGCGCAAATCAAATCAAACTATATCAAAGTTAGCAGCGCGTGGTTTCGATCCACGGACCTGGGGGTTATGAGCCCCCCACTCTTCCACTGAGCTACGCTGCTCTCTATTTCGAAAACTACCGCATATTAAATTCAGCTACTCCAAGATTGAAAAATCACACAAATCAAATCATCAACGTTAGCAGCGCGTGGTTTCAATCCACGGACCTAGTTAATAAAATTGCACGCAAATCAAACTACATCAAAGTTAGCAGCACGTGGTTTCGATCCACAGACCTAGGGGCTATGAGCCCTCCACTCTTCCACTGAGCTATGCTGCTCTCTATTTCAGTATTTTGAAAACTATCGCATATTAAATTCAGCTACTTCAAGATTGAAAAATCACGCAAATCAAATCATCAAAGTTAGCAGTGTGTGGTTTCAATCCACGGACCTGGTTAATAAAATTGCACGCAAATCAAACTACATCAAAGTTAGCAGCGCGTGGTTTCGATCCACGGACCTGGGGGTTATGAACCCCCACTCTTCCACTGACCTGCGCTGCTCTCTATTTCAGTATTTTGAAAACTATCGCATATTAAATTCAGCTACTTCAAGATTGAAAAATCAGCAAATCAAATCATCAAAGTTAGCAGTGCGTGGTTTCGATCCACGAACCTGGGGGTTATAAGCCTTTCACTCTTCCACTGAGCTACGCTGCTCTCCATTTCAATATTTTGAAAACTATCGCATATTAAATTCAGCTACTTCAAGATTGAAAAATCACGCAAATCAAATCAAACTACATCAAAGTTAGCAGCGCGTGGTTTCGATAGGGGTTATAAGCCCCCCACTCTTCCACTGACCTGCACTGCTCTCTATTTCAGTATTTTGAAAACTATCGCATATTAAATTCAGCTACTCCAAGATTGAAAAATCACACAAATCAAATCATCAAAGTTAGCAGTGCGTGGTTTCAATCCACGGACCTGGTTAATAAAATTGCACGCAAATCAAACTACATCAAAGTTAGCAGCACGTGGTTTCAATCCACGGACCTGGGGGTTATAAGCCCCCCACTCTTCCACTGAGCTACGCTGCTCTCTATTTCGAAAACTACCGCATATTAAATTCAGCTACTCCAAGATTGAAAAATCACACAGATCAAATCATCAAAGTTAGCAGCGCGTGGTTTCAATCCACGGACCTGGTAAATTGCACGCAAATCAAACTACATCAAAGTTAGCAGCGCGTGGTTTCGATCCACAGACCTGGGGGTTATGAGCCCCCCACTCTTCCACTGAGCTACGTTGCTCTCTATTTCAGTATTTTGAAAACTATCGCATATTAAATTCAGCTACTCCAAGATTGAAAAATCGCGCAAATCAAATCAAACTATATCAAAGTTAGCAGCGCATGGTTTCGATCCACAGACCTGGGGGTTATGAGCCCCCCACTCTTCCACTGAGCTACGCTGCTCTCTATTTCGAAAACTACCGCATATTAAATTCAGCTACTCCAAGATTGAAAAAATCACACAAATCAAATCATCAACGTTAGCAGCGCGTGGTTTCAATCCACGGACCTGGTTAATAAAATTGCACGCAAATCAAACTACATCAAAGTTAGCAGCACGTGGTTTCGATCCACAGACCTAGGGGCTATGAGCCCTCCACTCTTCCACTGAGCTATGCTGCTCTCTATTTCAGTATTTTGAAAACTATCGCATATTAAATTCAGCTACTCCAAGATTGGCGCAAATCAAATCAAACTATATCAAAGTTAGCAGCGCGTGGTTTCGATCCACGGACCTGGGGGTTATGAGCCCCCCCACTCTTCCACTGAGCTACGCTGCTCTCTATTTCGAAAACTACCGCATATTAAATTCAGCTACTCCAAGATTGAAAAATCACACAAATCAAATCATCAACGTTAGCAGCGCGTGGTTTCAATCCACGGACCTGGTTAATAAAATTGCACGCAAATCAAACTACATCAAAGTTAGCAGCACGTGGTTTCGATCCACAGACCTAGGGGTTATGAGCCCTCCACTCTTCCACTGAGCTATGCTGCTCTCTATTTCAGTATTTTGAAAACTATCGCATATTAAATTCAGCTACTCCAAGATTGGCGCAAATCAAATCAAACTATATCAAAGTTAGCAGCGCGTGGTTTCAATCCACGGACCTGGGGGTTATGAGCCCCCCACTCTTCCACTGAGCTACGCTGCTCTCTATTTCGAAAACTACCGCATATTAAATTCAGCTACTCCAAGATTGAAAAATCACACAGATCAAATCATCAAAGTTAGCAGCGCGTGGTTTCAATCCACGGACCTGGTAAATTGCACGCAAATCAAACTACATCAAAGTTAGCAGCGCGTGGTTTCGATCCACAGACCTGGGGGTTATGAGCCCCCCACTCTTCCACTGAGCTACGTTGCTCTCTATTTCAGTATTTTGAAAACTATCGCATATTAAATTCAGCTACTCCAAGATTGAAAAATCGCGCAAATCAAATCAAACTATATCAAAGTTAGCAGCGCATGGTTTCGATCCACAGACCTGGGGGTTATGAGCCCCCCACTCTTCCACTGAGCTACGCTGCTCTCTATTTCAGTATTTTAAATTCAGCTACTCCAAGATTGAAAAATCGCGCAAATCAAATCAAACTATATCAAAGTTAGCAGCGCGTGGTTTCGATCCACGGACCTGGGGGTTATGAGCCCCCCACTCTTCCACTGAGCTACGCTGCTCTCTATTTCGAAAACTACCGCATATTAAATTCAGCTACTCCAAGATTGAAAAATCACACAAATCAAATCATCAACGTTAGCAGCGCGTGGTTTCAATCCACGGACCTGGTTAATAAAATTGCACGCAAATCAAACTACATCAAAGTTAGCAGCACGTGGTTTCGATCCACAGACCTAGGGGCTATGAGCCCTCCACTCTTCCACTGAGCTATGCTGCTCTCTATTTCAGTATTTTGAAAACTATCGCATATTAAATTCAGCTACTCCAAGATTGGCGCAAATCAAATCAAACTATATCAAAGTTAGCAGCGCGTGGTTTCGATCCACGGACCTGGGGGTTATGAGCCCCCCACTCTTCCACTGAGCTACGCTGCTCTCTATTTCAGTATTTTGAAAACTATCGCATATTGGATTCAGCTATTTCAAGATTGAAAAATCACGCAAATCAAATTAAACTACATCAAAGTTAACAGGGCGTGGTTTCGATCCACGGACCTGGGGGCTATGAACCCCCCACTCTTCCACTGACCTGCACTGCTCTCTATTTCAGTATTTTGAAAACTATCGCATATTAAATTCAGCTACTCCAAGATTCGCGCAAATCAAATCAAACTATATCAAAGTTAGCAGCGCGTGGTTTCGATCCACGGACCTGGGGGTTATGAGCCCCCCACTCTTCCACTGAGCTACGCTGCTCTCTATTTCGAAAACTACCGCATATTAAATTCAGCTACTTCAAGATTGAAAAATCACACAAATCAAATCATCAAAGTTAGCAGCGCGTGGTTTCAATCCACGGACCTGGTTAATAAAATTGCACGCAAATCAAACTACATCAAAGTTAGCAGCACATGGTTTCAATCCACAGACCTAGGGGCTATAAGCCCTCCACTCTTCCACTGAGCTACGCTGCTCTCTATTTCAGTATTTTGAAAACTATCGCATATTAAATTCAGCTACTCCAAGATTGAAAAATCGCGCAAATCAAATCAAACTATATCAAAGTTAGCAGCGCGTGGTTTCGATCCACAGACCTGGTAAATTGCACGCAAATCAAACTACATCAAAGTTAGCAGCGCGTGGTTTCGATCCACAGACCTGGGGGTTATGAGCCCCCCACTCTTCCACTGAGCTACGTTGCTCTCTATTTCAGTATTTTGAAAACTATCGCATATTAAATTCAGCTACTCCAAGATTGAAAAAATCGCGCAAATCAAATCAAACTATATCAAAGTTAGCAGCGCATGGTTTCGATCCACAGACCTGGGGGTTATGAGCCCCCCACTCTTCCACTGAGCTACGCTGCTCTCTATTTCAGTATTTTAAATTCAGCTACTCCAAGATTGAAAAATCGCGCAAATCAAATCAAACTATATCAAAGTTAGCAGCGCGTGGTTTCGATCCACGGACCTGGGGGTTATGAGCCCCCCACTCTTCCACTGAGCTACGCTGCTCTCTATTTCGAAAACTACCGCATATTAAATTCAGCTACTCCAAGATTGAAAAATCACACAAATCAAATCATCAACGTTAGCAGCGCGTGGTTTCAATCCACGGACCTGGTTAATAAAATTGCACGCAAATCAAACTACATCAAAGTTAGCAGCACGTGGTTTCGATCCACAGACCTAGGGGCTATGAGCCCTCCACTCTTCCACTGAGCTACGCTGCTCTCTATTTCAGTATTTTGAAAACTATCGCATATTAAATTCAGCTACTCCAAGATTGGCGCAAATCAAATCAAACTATATCAAAGTTAGCAGCGCGTGGTTTCGATCCACGGACCTGGGGGTTATGAGCCCCCCACTCTTCCACTGAGCTACGCTGCTCTCTATTTCAGTATTTTGAAAACTATCGCATATTGGATTCAGCTATTTCAAGATTGAAAAATCACGCAAATCAAATTAAACTACATCAAAGCTAGCAGGGCATGGTTTCGATCCACGGACCTGGGGGCTATGAACCCCCCACTCTTCCACTGACCTGCACTGCTCTCTATTTCAGTATTTTGAAAACTATCGCATATTAAATTCAGCTACTCCAAGATTCGCGCAAATCAAATCAAAACTATATCAAAGTTAGCAGCGCGTGGTTTCGATCCACGGACCTGGAGGTTATGACCCCCCCCACTCTTCCACTGAGCTACGCTGCTCTCTATTTCGAAAACTACCGCATATTAAATTCAGCTACTTCAAGATTGAAAAATCACACAAATCAAATCATCAAAGTTAGCAGCGCGTGGTTTCAATCCACGGACCTGGTTAATAAAATTGCACGCAAATCAAACTACATCAAAGTTAGCAGCACATGGTTTCAATCCACAGACCTAGGGGCTATAAGCCCTCCACTCTTCCACTGAGCTACGCTGCTCTCTATTTCAGTATTTTGAAAACTATCGCATATTAAATTCAGCTACTCCAAGATTGAAAAATCGCGCAAATCAAATCAAACTATATCAAAGTTAGCAGCGCGTGGTTTCGATCCACGGACCTGGGGGTTATGAGCCCCCCACTCTTCCACTGAGCTACGCTGCTCTCTATTTCAGTATTTTGAAAACTATCGCATATTGGATTCAGCTATTTCAAGATTGAAAAATCACGCAAATCAAATTAAACTACATCAAAGTTATCAGCGCGTGGTTTCGATCCACGGACCTGGGGGCTATGAACCCCCCACTCTTCCACTGACCTGCGCTGCTCTCTATTTTAGTATTTTGAAAACTATCGCATATTAAATTCAGCTACTCCAAGATTGAAAAATCACGCAAATCAAATCATCAAAGTTAGCAGTGCGTGGTTTCAATCCACGGACCTGGTTAATAAAATTGCACGCAAATCAAACTACATCAAAGTTAGCAGCACGTGGTTTCGATCCACGGACCTGGGGGTTATGAGCCCCCCACTCTTCCACTGAGCTACGCTGCTCTCTATTTCGAAAACTACCGCATATTAAATTCAGCTACTCCAAGATTGAAAAATCACACAGATCAAATCATCAAAGTTAGCAGCGCGTGGTTTCAATCCACGGACCTGGTTAATAAAATTGCACGCAAAACAAACTACATCAAAGTTAGTAGCGCGTGGTTTCGATCTACAGACCTGGGGATTATGAGCCCCCCACTCTTCCACTGAGCTATGCTGCTCTCTATTTCAGTATTTTGAAAACTATCGCATATTAAATTCAGCTACTCCAAGATTGAAAAATCGCGCAAATCAAATCAAACTATATCAAAGTTAGCAGCGCGTGGTTTCGATCCACGGACCTGGGGGTTATGAGCCCCCCACTCTTCCACTGAGCTACGCTGCTCTCTATTTCGAAAACTACCGCATATTAAATTCAGCTACTCCAAGATTGAAAAATCACACAAATCAAATCATCAAAGTTAGCAGCGCGTGGTTTCAATCCACGGACCTGGTTAATAAAATTGCACGCAAATCAAACTACATCAAAGTTAGCAGCGCGTGGTTTCAATCCACAGACCTAGGGATTATAAGCCCTCCACTCTTCCACTGAGCTACGCTGCTCTCTATTTCAGTATTTTGAAAACTATCGCATATTAAATTCAGCTACTCCAAGATTGAAAAATCGCGCAATCAAATCAAACTATATCAAAGTTAGCAGCGCGTGGTTTCGATCCACGGACCTAGGGGTTATGAGCCCCCCACTCTTCCACTGAGCTACGCTGCTCTCTATTTCAGTATTTTGAAAACTATCGCATATTAAATTCAGCTACTCCAAGATTGAAAAATCGCGCAAATCAAATCAAACTACATCAAAGTTAGCAGCGCGTGGTTTCAATCCACGGACCTGGGGGTTATAAGCCCCCCACTCTTCCACTGAGCTACGCTGCTCTCTATTTCAGTATTTTGAAAACTATCGCATATTAAATTCAGCTACTCCAAGATTCGCGCAAATCAAATCAAACTATATCAAAGTTAGCAGCGCGTGGTTTCGATCCACGGACCTGGGGGTTATGAGCCCCCCACTCTTCCACTGAGCTACGCTGCTCTCTATTTCGAAAACTACCGCATATTAAATTCAGCTACTTCAAGATTGAAAAATCACACAAATCAAATCATCAAAGTTAGCAGCGCGTGGTTTCAATCCACGGACCTGGTTAATAAAATTGCACGCAAATCAAACTACATCAAAGTTAGCAGCACGTGGTTTCGATCCACAGACCTAGGGGCTATGAGCCCTCCACTCTTCCACTGAGCTACGCTGCTCTCTATTTCAGTATTTTGAAAACTATCGCATATTAAATTCAGCTACTCCAAGATTGAAAAATCGCGCAAATCAAATCAAACTATATCAAAGTTAGCAGCGCGTGGTTTCGATCCACGGACCTGGGGGTTATGAGCCCCCCACTCTTCCACTGAGCTACGCTGCTCTCTATTTCAGTATTTTGAAAACTATCGCATATTGGATTCAGCTATTTCAAGATTGAAAAATCACGCAAATCAAATTAAACTACATCAAAGTTAGCAGCGCGTGGTTTCGATCCACGGACCTGGGGGCTATGAACCCCCCACTCTTCCACTGACCTGCGCTGCTCTCTATTTCAGTATTTTGAAAACTATCGCATATTAAATTCAGCTACTCCAAGATTGAAAAATCACGCAAATCAAATCATCAAAGTTAGCAGTGCGTGGTTTCAATCCACGGACCTGGTTAATAAAATTGCACGCAAATCAAACTACATCAAAGTTAGCAGCACGTGGTTTCGATCCACGGATCTGGGGGTTATGAGCCCCCCACTCTTCCACTGAGCTACGCTGCTCTCTATTTCGAAAACTACCGCATATTAAATTCAGCTACTCCAAGATTGAAAAATCACACAGATCAAATCATCAAAGTTAGCAGCGCGTGGTTTCAATCCACGGACCTGGTTAATAAAATTGCACGCAAAACAAACTACATCAAAGTTAGCAGCGCGTGGTTTCAATCCACAGACCTGGGGATTATGAGCCCCCCACTCTTCCACTGAGCTATGCTGCTCTCTATTTCAGTATTTTGAAAACTATCGCATATTAAATTCAGCTACTCCAAGATTGAAAAATCGCGCAAATTAAATCAAACTATATCAAAGTTAGCAGCGCGTGGTTTCGATCCACGGACCTGGGGGTTATAAGCCCCCCACTCTTCCACTGAGCTACGCTGCTCTCTATTTCGAAAACTACCGCATATTAAATTCAGCTACTCCAAGATTGAAAAATCACACAAATCAAATCATCAAAGTTAGCAGCGCGTGGTTTCAATCCACGGACCTGGTTAATAAAATTGCACGCAAATCAAACTACATCAAAGTTAGCAGCGCGTGGTTTCAATCCACAGACCTAGGGATTATAAGCCCTCCACTCTTCCACTGAGCTACGCTGCTCTCTATTTCAGTATTTTGAAAACTATCGCATATTAAATTCAGCTACTCCAAGATTGAAAAATCGCGCAATCAAATCAAACTATATCAAAGTTAGCAGCGCGTGGTTTCGATCCACGGACCTAGGGGTTATGAGCCCCCCACTCTTCCACTGAGCTACGCTGCTCTCTATTTCAGTATTTTGAAAACTATCGCATATTAAATTCAGCTACTCCAAGATTGAAAAATCGCGCAAATCAAATCAAACTACATCAAAGTTAGCAGCGCGTGGTTTCGATCCACGGACCTGGGGGTTATAAGCCCCCCACTCTTCCACTGAGCTACGCTGCTCTCTATTTCAGTATTTTGAAAACTATCGCATATTAAATTCAGCTACTCCAAGATTCGCGCAAATCAAATCAAACTATATCAAAGTTAGCAGCGCGTGGTTTCGATCCACGGACTTGGGGGTTATGAGCCCCCCACTCTTCCACTGAGCTACGCTGCTCTCTATTTCGAAAACTACCGCATATTAAATTCAGCTACTTCAAGATTGAAAAATCACACAAATCAAATCATCAAAGTTAGCAGCGCGTGGTTTCAATCCACGGACCTGGTTAATAAAATTGCACGCAAATCAAACTACATCAAAGTTAGCAGCACATGGTTTCGATCCACAGACCTAGGGGCTATAAGCCCTCCACTCTTCCACTGAGCTACGCTGCTCTCTATTTCAGTATTTTGAAAACTATCGCATATTAAATTCAGCTACTCCAAGATTGAAAAATCGCGCAAATCAAATCAAACTATATCAAAGTTAGCAGCGCGTGGTTTCGATCCACGGACCTGGGGGTTATGAGCCCCCCACTCTTCCACTGAGCTACGCTGCTCTCTATTTCAGTATTTTGAAAACTATCGCATATTGGATTCAGCTATTTCAAGATTGAAAAATCACGCAAATCAAATTAAACTACATCAAAGTTATCAGCGCGTGGTTTCGATCCACGGACCTGGGGGCTATGAACCCCCCACTCTGCCACTGACCTGTGCTGCTCTCTATTTCAGTATTTTGAAAACTATCGCATATTAAATTCAGCTACTCCAAGATTGAAAAATCACGCAAATCAAATCATCAAAGTTAGCAGTGCGTGGTTTCAATCCACGGACCTGGTTAATAAAATTGCACTCAAATCAAACTACATCAAAGTTAGCAGCACGTGGTTTCGATCCACGGACCTGGGGGTTATGAGCCTTCCACTCTTCCACTGAGCTACGCTGCTCTCTATTTCGAAAACTACCGCATATTAAATTCAGCTACTCCAAGATTGAAAAATCACACAGATCAAATCATCAAAGTTAGCAGCGCGTGGTTTCAATCCACGGACCTGGTTAATAAAATTGCACGCAAAACAAACTACATCAAAGTTAGCAGCGCGTGGTTTCGATCCACAGACCTGGGGATTATGAGCCCCCCACTCTTCCACTGAGCTATGCTGCTCTCTATTTCAGTATTTTGAAAACTATCGCATATTAAATTCAGCTACTCCAAGATTGAAAAATCGCGCAAATCAAATCAAACTATATCAAAGTTAGCAGCGCGTGGTTTCGATCCACGGACCTGGGGGTTATGAGCCCCCCACTCTTCCACTGAGCTATGCTGCTCTCTATTTCAGTATTTTGAAAACTATCGCATATTAAATTCAGCTACTCCAAGATTGAAAAATCGCGCAAATCAAATCAAACTATATCAAAGTTAGCAGCGCGTGGTTTCGATCCACGGACCTGGGGGTTATGAGCCCCCCCACTCTTCCACTGAGCTACGCTGCTCTCTATTTCAGTATTTTGAAAACTATCGCATATTGGATTCAGCTATTTCAAGATTGAAAAATCACGCAAATCAAATTAAACTACATCAAAGTTATCAGCACGTGGTTTCGATCCACGGACCTGGGGGCTATGAACCCCCCACTCTTCCACTGACCTGCGCTGCTCTCTATTTCAGTATTTTGAAAACTATCGCATATTAAATTCAGCTACTCCAAGATTGAAAAATCACGCAAATCAAATCATCAAAGTTAGCAGTGCGTGGTTTCAATCCACGGACCTGGTTAATAAAATTGCACGCAAATCAAACTACATCAAAGTTAGCAGCACGTGGTTTCGATCCACGGATCTGGGGGTTATGAGCCCCCCACTCTTCCACTGAGCTACGCTGCTCTCTATTTCGAAAACTACCGCATATTAAATTCAGCTACTCCAAGATTGAAAAATCACACAGATCAAATCATCAAAGTTAGCAGCGCGTGGTTTCAATCCACGGACCTGGTTAATAAAATTGCACGCAAAACAAACTACATCAAAGTTAGCAGCGCGTGGTTTCGATCCACAGACCTGGGGATTATGAGCCCCCCACTCTTCCACTGAGCTATGCTGCTCTCTATTTCAGTATTTTGAAAACTATCGCATATTAAATTCAGCTACTCCAAGATTGAAAAATCGCGCAAATTAAATCAAACTATATCAAAGTTAGCAGCGCGTGGTTTCGATCCACGGACCTGGGGGTTATGAGCCCCCCACTCTTCCACTGAGCTACGCTGCTCTCTATTTCGAAAACTACCGCATATTAAATTCAGCTACTCCAAGATTGAAAAATCACACAAATCAAATCATCAAAGTTAGCAGCGCGTGGTTTCAATCCACGGACCTGGTTAATAAAATTGCACGCAAATCAAACTACATCAAAGTTAGCAGCGCGTGGTTTCAATCCACAGACCTAGGGATTATAAGCCCTCCACTCTTCCACTGAGCTACGCTGCTCTCTATTTCAGTATTTTGAAAACTATCGCATATTAAATTCAGCTACTCCAAGATTGAAAAATCGCGCAATCAAATCAAACTATATCAAAGTTAGCAGCGCGTGGTTTCAATCCACGGACCTAGGGGTTATGAGCCCCCCACTCTTCCACTGAGCTACGCTGCTCTCTATTTCAGTATTTTGAAAACTATCGCATATTAAACTCAGCTACTCCAAGATTGAAAAATCGCGCAAATCAAATCAAACTACATCAAAGTTAGCAGCGCGTGGTTTCGATCCACGGACCTGGGGGTTATGAGCCCCCCACTCTTCCACTGAGCTACGCTGCTCTCTATTTCAGTATTTTGAAAACTATCGCATATTAAATTCAGCTACTCCAAGATTCGCGCAAATCAAATCGAACTATATCAAAGTTAGCAGCGCGTGGTTTCGATCCACGGACTTGGGGGTTATGAGCCCCCCACTCTTCCACTGAGCTACGCTGCTCTCTATTTCGAAAACTACCGCATATTAAATTCAGCTACTTCAAGATTGAAAAATCACACAAATCAAATCATCAAAGTTAGCAGCGCGTGGTTTCAATCCACGGACCTGGTTAATAAAATTGCACGCAAATCAAACTACATCAAAGTTAGCAGCACATGGTTTCGATCCACAGACCTAGGGGCTATAAGCCCTCCACTCTTCCACTGAGCTACGCTGCTCTCTATTTCAGTATTTTGAAAACTATCGCATATTAAATTCAGCTACTCCAAGATTGAAAAATCGCGCAAATCAAATCAAACTATATCAAAGTTAGCAGCGCGTGGTTTCGATCCACGGACTTGGGGGTTATGAGCCCCCCACTCTTCCACTGAGCTACGCTGCTCTCTATTTCGAAAACTACCGCATATTAAATTCAGCTACTTCAAGATTGAAAAATCACACAAATCAAATCATCAAAGTTAGCAGCGCGTGGTTTCAATCCACGGACCTGGTTAATAAAATTGCACGCAAATCAAACTACATCAAAGTTAGCAGCACATGGTTTCGATCCACAGACCTAGGGGCTATAAGCCCTCCACTCTTCCACTGAGCTACGCTGCTCTCTATTTCAGTATTTTGAAAACTATCGCATATTAAATTCAGCTACTCCAAGATTGAAAAATCGCGCAAATCAAATCAAACTATATCAAAGTTAGCAGCGCGTGGTTTCGATCCACGGACCTGGGGGTTATGAGCCCCCCACTCTTCCACTGAGCTACGCTGCTCTCTATTTCAGTATTTTGAAAACTATCGCATATTGGATTCAGCTATTTCAAGATTGAAAAATCACGCAAATCAAATTAAACTACATCAAAGTTATCAGCGCGTGGTTTCGATCCACGGACCTGGGGGCTATGAACCCCCCACTCTTCCACTGACCTGCGCTGCTCTCTATTTCAGTATTTTGAAAACTATCGCATATTAAATTCAGCTACTCCAAGATTGAAAAATCACGCAAATCAAATCATCAAAGTTAGCAGTGCGTGGTTTCAATCCACACCTGGTTAATAAAATTGCACTCAAATCAAACTACATCAAAGTTAGCAGCACGTGGTTTCGATCCACGGACCTGGGGGTTATGAGCCTTCCACTCTTCCACTGAGCTACGCTGCTCTCTATTTCGAAAACTACCGCATATTAAATTCAGCTACTCCAAGATTGAAAAATCACACAGATCAAATCATCAAAGTTAGCAGCGCGTGGTTTCAATCCACGGACCTGGTTAATAAAATTGCACGCAAAACAAACTACATCAAAGTTAGCAGCGCGTGGTTTCAATCCACAGACCTGGGGATTATGAGCCCCCCACTCTTCCACTGAGCTATGCTGCTCTCTATTTCAGTATTTTGAAAACTATCGCATATTAAATTCAGCTACTCCAAGATTGAAAAATCGCGCAAATCAAATTAAACTACATCAAAGTTATCAGCGCGTGGTTTCGATCCACGGACCTGGGGGCTATGAACCCCCCACTCTTCCACTGACCTGCGCTGCTCTCTATTTCAGTATTTTGAAAACTATCGCATATTAAATTCAGCTACTCCAAGATTGAAAAATCACGCAAATCAAATCATCAAAGTTAGCAGTGCGTGGTTTCAATCCACACCTGGTTAATAAAATTGCACTCAAATCAAACTACATCAAAGTTAGCAGCACGTGGTTTCGATCCACGGACCTGGGGGTTATGAGCCTTCCACTCTTCCACTGAGCTACGCTGCTCTCTATTTCGAAAACTACCGCATATTAAATTCAGCTACTCCAAGATTGAAAAATCACACAGATCAAATCATCAAAGTTAGCAGCGCGTGGTTTCAATCCACGGACCTGGTTAATAAAATTGCACGCAAAACAAACTACATCAAAGTTAGCAGCGCGTGGTTTCAATCCACAGACCTGGGGATTATGAGCCCCCCACTCTTCCACTGAGCTATGCTGCTCTCTATTTCAGTATTTTGAAAACTATCGCATATTAAATTCAGCTACTCCAAGATTGAAAAATCGCGCAAATCAAATCAAACTATATCAAAGTTAGCAGCGCGTGGTTTCGATCCACGGACCTGGGGGTTATGAGCCCCCCACTCTTCCACTGAGCTATGCTGCTCTCTATTTCAGTATTTTGAAAACTATCGCATATTAAATTCAGCTACTCCAAGATTGAAAAATCGCGCAAATCAAATCAAACTATATCAAAGTTAGCAGCGCGTGGTTTCGATCCACGGACCTGGGGGTTATGAGCCCCCCACTCTTCCACTGAGCTACGCTGCTCTCTATTTCGAAAACTACCGCATATTAAATTCAGCTACTCCAAGATTGAAAAATCACACAAATCAAATCATCAAAGTTAGCAGCGCGTGGTTTCGATCCACGGACCTAGGGGTTATGAGCCCCCCACTCTTCCACTGAGCTATGTTGCTCTCTATTTCAGTATTTTGAAAACTATCGCATATTAAATTCAGCTACTCCAAGATTGAAAAATCGCGCAAATCAAATCAAACTATATCAAAGTTAGCAGCGCGTGGTTTCGATCCACGGACCTGGGGGTTATGAGCCCCCCACTCTTCCACTGAGCTACGCTGCTCTCTATTTCAGTATTTTGAAAACTATCGCATATTGGATTCAGCTATTTCAAGATTGAAAAATCACGCAAATCAAATTAAACTACATCAAAGTTAGCAGCGCGTGGTTTCGATCCACGGACCTGGGGGCTATAAACCCTCCACTCTTCCACTGACCTGCGCTGCTCTCTATTTCAGTATTTTGAAAACTATCGCATATTAAATTCAGCTACTCCAAGATTGAAAAATCACGCAAATCAAATCATCAAAGTTAGCGTGGTTTCAATCCACGGACCTGGTTAATAAAATTGCACGCAAATCAAACTACATCAAAGTTAGCAGCACGTGGTTTCGATCCACGGACCTGGGGGTTATGAGCCCCCCACTTTTCCACTGAGCTACGCTGCTCTCTATTTCGAAAACTACCGCATATTAAATTCAGCTACTCCAAGATTGAAAAATCACACAGATCAAATCATCAAAGTTAGCAGCGCGTGGTTTCAATCCACGGACCTGGTTAATAAAATTGCACGCAAAACAAACTACATCAAAGTTAGCAGCGCGTGGTTTCGATCCACAGACCTGGGGATTATGAGCCCCCCACTCTTCCACTGAGCTATGCTGCTCTCTATTTCAGTATTTTGAAAACTATCGCATATTAAATTCAGCTACTCCAAGATTGAAAAATCGCGCAAATCAAATCAAACTATATCAAAGTTAGCAGCGCGTGGTTTCGATCCACGGACCTGGGGGTTATGAGCCCCCCACTTTTCCACTGAGCTACGCTGCCCTCTATTTCGAAAACTACCGCATATTAAATTCAGCTACTCCAAGATTGAAAAATCACACAAATCAAATCATCAAAGTTAGCAGCGCGTGGTTTCGATCCACGGACCTAGGGGTTATGAGCCCCCCACTCTTCCACTGAGCTACGCTGCTCTCTATTTCAGTATTTTGAAAACTATCGCATATTAAATTCAGCTACTCCAAGATTGAAAAATCGCGCAAATCAAATCAAACTACATCAAAGTTAGCAGCGCGTGGTTTCGATCCACGGACCTGGGGGTTATAAGCCCCCCCACTCTTCCACTGAGCTACGCTGCTCTCTATTTCAGTATTTTGAAAACTATCGCATATTAAATTCAGCTACTCCAAGATTCGCG